>NW_026854524.1:0-13935 GCF_026571515.1 Ruditapes philippinarum
ATGTTTTTAGATACAGAGCTGCATCAGTACTAATGGGTGTAATACCTTAAGTTCCAGTTCTTGGCAAATTATGCAGCACCATTACCAGTACCAGTACTAGATTTAAGCTCGGTCTGCAGTACAGTACTTTTTTGTGAAGTAATTAAGTATCAGTACCATTACTTTTATATATTCATCCAATTTTAAATAAATACGCTGTGGTCAAACAAATTATTGCAAATATTATCCAACAAAGAAATAAAATTATATTTTTACATTATTATCAAAAATCATAACATTTTTACAACTTTATAGTTTTAACATACTTTTTAGTTTTTACAACAATATTTAGAACATATATATATGTCATATCTTATTGTTTAGTAACCAGTCAACTGTAATACAATGCAATCATCTTTCATTTAAAACACACCTTTCACACCTCTGTTCCATTTATACCAAAGTAAATAACAATTTTTTTTGGTGCAAACGATAATCACTTGAAATAGGATTATTTAGAATAGAAGCAATAAATTAGTGATTATTTTGCTCTTTTACTAGTAAATACAAAGTAATAAAATATTTTAATTAGAATATTTTAGGGTAGAGTTATTAAGTCTGTTTATCTCAGTTTAATTTTTACTTTAAGTCTTTGGTGCTTTTTTAGAATGAATACTACATTAACATTTGAAGGAATATTGCCGCAAATTATCTATAGAATTGATAACTTACTTTTTCACAAAATTAAAATAATGAAATTTACAGCTTTATTTCATGAGATAAATTGATGCTATTTTATCAAAACCAAAAGTACTGTCTAGAAATGCAGTAGCAGTACCACTTTTTAAGACAGTAATGCTGTACCAGTACCAGTTTTGTGAGAATAATTCAGTATCAGTTCCAGTACTTGCAAATCGCTGAAGTACATACTGCAGTACCAGTACCACTTATGCAGCTCTGTTAATATATGAGCTTGTTGTCACTATTCATTGTTTGTATATGTTTAATTATATCTGCCCGGGATCGAACCACATTATTTCCACGTGTCCGAATAGCTACACTGCAATGATGAGTATAAACTTTAATAACTTTTAAATGCACAGCATTCGCGAAGTCGTTGCACGCCTAACACGTGCGTCTTTTTTTCCCGCGCTTCAACGAGGCAAAATTGTACATTACATGTATATAAGGTTGTACTTTTGTTGATTTGTTTTATTTCTTAGCCTATTCATATAATAAAACAATTATTGACTAGTGAGCCATTGAATATGATGTGATATTCGCAGACAGAAAGTCCAATAATTGTATAATATTGAGTATATTCTGTCCTCCACGGATATGACTTTTATATAACGTAAAACGAAGATAACTTATAACATTTTTTATTTATGAATCAAAGTTTACAATTTTTCAGGTACATGTAATTATATTTTATTACTTAAAATAACATATAACAAAAATAAACAAAAAAATTTCTAAAATATAAGTCATATTCGGTATCTTCCGTCCTTCACGGATATGACTTTAATATCAAACGCAACGCATATAACTTTCAACTTTTTATTAATGGACCAAATTTTACTATTTTTGCATGTTATTTTATTTCATTGATATTAAATATTACATCCAGACAAAATAAACACTTACTTTTATAAAATATAAGCAATATTCGGTATATTCTGTTCTTTACGGATACGATTTTTATTTAAAAAAAAAACGCAACAAACATAACTTATAACTTGTTTATTAATGGACCATGGACCAAGTTTTACGATATTTTACGTGTAAAATCATTGTATCATCATATAACATCGTATCAAGAAAACATCATAAAACAAAAATCAATTTATAAAATAAAAGTCATATTCGCTATCTTCAGTCCACCACGGATATGACTTCTATACAGAGCGTGCAATTAATATATGTAACTTACAAAGTCATATTCGGTTTCTTCTTTCCGCTACGGATATGACTTCATTTAGAACATGCAACGGATATGACATTTAATTTTTTTTATTTATGTATCAAATTGAACCATTTTTTGGCATGTAATTTTATTCTGTTAGCAGTTCTAAGTAAAATCAGACACTTTAAAAAACATATGTCATATTCGGTATCTCCTGTCCTTCACGGATATGACTGTTATAGAAACCGCAACGAATATAACTTATAACTTTTTTATTTATGGACGAAAATTTTGCATGTAAATTCACTTTATTATTATAAAACATCGTATCAAGAAAAAGTTATAAAAAAATATTACTTTGTAAAATATATATATGTATCTGTCCGCAACGAAATGCCTTTCATAGAAAACGCAACGAATATAACATATAACTTTTTTATTTATTGACAAAAATTAACGATATTTTGCATTAACATTTTATTATTATAAACCATCATATTGAGAAAAATAAATAATAAAACAATCAATTTATAAAATATAAGTCATATATTCGGTATCTTCTGTCCGCAACAGATATGCCTTTCATAGAAAACGCAACGAATATAACATAACACTTTTTATTTATTGACAAAAATTAATGATATTTTGCATTTAACATTTTATTATTATAAACCATCATATCGAGAAAAATAAAATAATAAAACAATCAATTTATAAAATGTAAAGTCATATTCGGTATCTTCTGTCCGCAACGGACATGCCTTTTATAGAAAACGCAATAAATATAACTTATAACTTTTTTATTTATTGACCAAATTTAACGAAATTTTGCATGTAAAAACATAATATTATTATTAACCATAGTATCGAGAAAAATAAATAATAAAAATAATCAATTTTATAAAAAATAAGTCGTATTCGGTATATTCTGTCCGCAACGGATATGACTTTTATAGAACGTAATTCGAATATAACTTTATAACTTTTTTATTTATTGGCCAAATTTAACGATATTTTGCATGTAAAAACATCATATTATTATTAACCATAGTATAGAGAAAAAAAAATTCAATTTATAAAAAATAAGTCGTATTCGGTACCTTCTGTCCGCAACGGTTATGACTTTTATAGAACGTAATTCGAATATAACTTATAACTTTTTTATTTATTGGCCAAATTTAACGATATTTTGCATGTAAAATCATTTTATTATTATTAAACATCGTATCAAGAAAAATAAACAATAAAATAATCAATTTATAAAAAATAAGGCGTATTCAGTATCTTCTGTCCGCAACGGATATGCCTTTTATAGAAAACGCAATGAATATAACTTATAACTTTTTTATTTATGGACCAAATTTAACGATATTTTGCATGTAAATTTATTTTATTATTTTAATACATCGTATTAAGAAAAAAAAATATAAAAAATAATTACTTTGTAAAATATAGGTCATATTCGGTATCTTCTGTCCTTCACGGATATGACTGTTATAGAAAACGCAACGAATATAACTTATAACTTTTTTATTTATATACCAAATTTAACGATATTTTGCATGTAAATTTATTTTATTATTTTAATACATAGTATTAAGAAAAAAAAATATAAAAAATAATTACTTTGTAAAATATAAGTCATATTCGGTATCTTCTGTCCTTCACGGATATGACTGTTATAGAAAACGCAACGAATATAACTTATAACTTTTTTATTTATGGACCAAATTTAACGATATTTTGCATGTAAAATAATTATATTATTATAAAACATCGTATCGAGAAATAATCATAAAAAAATTAATCAATTCATAAAAAATAAGTCATATTCGGTATCTCCTGTCCGCCACGGACATGACTTTTATAGAACGTAATTCGAATATAACTTATAACTTTTTTATTTATGGACCAAATTTAACGCAATTTTGCATGTAAATTCATTTTATTATTATAAAACATAGTATCAAGAAAAATTTATAAAAAAATTATTACTTTGTAAAATATAGGTCATATTCGGTATTTATAGTGATATCCGCGGATATCACTCATATTTCGTATTAAGTCATACCCCTGGGGTAATAAATTTAAGAAGGGTCGAAAATTCTAAGACCACAGATATTTGAGGGTCAAACCCAAACGCGGCTTAATCCGTCTATGTCAAATGTCACTTAGAAACTTTAAACATTTTAACACTAATGGGGAATCGTTCTTAACCATAAAACTTAATTTATCAGCGTTTAAACTGTTAAATCCATTTCCAGACAAAGAAAGACATCCCATTCACCAAAAAGTCTCGCACATGTACATTCAATAATTAACTTAAGTAGATTAAAGATTTGCAAAAAGGTCTTCACCTTTTTCATATTTAGATTTTTTAGACATGGCAAACACTAATATGAAAAAGGCAAAGCCTCAAAGCGAGCTTGATTTTTCTTTTACGGTGAAATAGTGTAAAATAATCAATCAGTTTTATTTTTACATTTTCCGTTTTAAAATTGTCATTCAGTATTATATACACTGTTCTGTTTATTCTTGTTCCCTGTCCTATTATGGTTCCAATAATATGAAAAAAGGCAAAGCCTCAAAGAGACCTCGATTTTCTTTTACCGTAAGATAGTTTAAAATAATCGTTCATTTTTATTTTACATTTTCCGTTTTAAAATTGTCATTCGATATTTTATGCACTGATTCCGTTTATTCTGGTTCCTCCTTTCTATTATGGTTCCTATATAAGTGCGCAGGACACCAGTCTACGCTTCCATTTTCAATCAGAGTACATCGGCTTTTATCGTTATATTGTAATTCGAAAAGTTGGGATGTGTCCAATTCGGTACTTCGGACGAAAGTTTTCAAAACCATCACTTAGCAGGTACTCGCGTTATCGTAAAGCTAGCTTTGCTCGAGCAGGCCCTTCGGGCCAGCTCGTCGAGCTCGCTATAATTGCGCAGGACATCAGTCTACACTTCTGTTTTCAATCAGAATACCTCGGATTTTATCTTTATCTTGTAATTCAAAAAGTTGCGATGTGTCAATTCAGTTCTTCGGATGAAAGTTTTCAAAAAATCTAGCGGGTACTCGTGTTACCGTAAGGCTCGCTTTGCGAGCAGGCCCTTCAAGCTCGCTATCACAGATATATAAACAACGGATAGGAAACTCCGAAAATAGACGAGAGTCCGATTCAGACCCACAATCCTTCGATGATAATATGGCTTTCCCGCTAGTCCCTCATTCTCACGCTATCGTTAAACTTTGGCCATATTTGTGACTTATTGCTTACTTTGCCGACATGGATATTCATTGGTGGAAAAGTGTGTTTTGTACATTTTAGAATACGTAACCATTACTTTTTATAAAAGTAAAAAATGTTAAGTTTTTTTTGTTGTTGTACCTCCGGGAATTCAATATGGTGGTATTTTGGCTACTTTTACCCAGGATGCATCAAATCTCGCAAAATCTCGCGACATGATAACTTGTGGGAACATGATTCCCCCGATACTGAATTTAACTGTGTGACGTCACAGTCTCTTCTCCATCTTATATTTAGCTCCACAGAGCAACAGATAAGATGCGTATTTGCGTATTTACGCAATTAATTTTATAAAATACGCAATTGATTATTTAAGAATGAGTATCAAAACCCATTTAAAAAAATAAAATACACAATTGTCTTAAAAACCCTTGCGTATTGTCATTTTCGTCACCGTAAAGTTAATCTGTCGTATGCTAGTTGTTTTGGACCAATAATATTGATATGCATGCTTTCCGAATATTCCTGAATCAATGCTAACTAATCAACGGTTTCCGGTCTTGGACGGTTCCCGGTCTCCAAAGACCGACTAAGCCATATCAATAAAGCATGAGACCGTCTATTTGTCTACTCAGGTCGACGGTCTTTACAGACCGGCAGAGACCGTTTATTTTGCGGAGACCATCAATAAGTAGGTCCCAGCTGTATCAATCAACGCTTCGAAAGCAATATGGCGTCATACAAAAGGGGAAATGATTTGAAACACAGACACTTGGGGTGTGGAGCTCAAAACGCATTTAAAATCCAAATAAAATGCATATTTGTCAATCCCAGCACATTTACTGATCATATATATCAAAAAAACTGAATATAAGCCGTTTTGAAAAAAATTCATATTTCAACGTCTATTATTATAGTAAATAATCAAAAATCAGTCAGAAAACGAACTTGTTAAAAATATTATGAAATATAACATGAGCATTTTATATAAAGCATAAAACACTTGTGAAAAGTTCTAGTAATTTGTTAATCCTATTTTCTTTATCATATTCATATCTTCATAATTGAATACCCAATTGATCTTGAAATCATAGGGTATCGAGTTTTGGAATACCCAATTAAATGGAGCCAATACCCAATTCCAAAGGAAATGATGGAGTAATACCCAATTCACTTTTAAAGCTTATCTGTTGCTCTGGCTCCATGACACTATACATGGTCTGTCACACACTGTAGCATGCTGGGATCTCTTCTTTGATTGCTTGGACAAGGCGCTTATAAATGTATTATGATGATAAGGATTAGTAAATGGAAATGGCTAGTAATATGGGCCTGTATGGCTAGCCAAAAGTTTTAGCCATTCGTGAGTCATGTACGACTAGCCAGGACACACTGTAATGGCTAGCCATAAGGCGCTTTTCAAAATTATATGAAAGTCGAAAATGCAATGTGGGAATTTTAACCAAGAAAAAGCAATTGTCTTCGTATGTTTACTTTTTAGAGACGGATCGCTATGTTGGCCAAAGAAAGTGTGAATATTGTTGTCAACTCCAGCTTACTTATGACAAGAAAAAAAGAGCGTTTAGTTGCAGTTGAATAACATCAATTGAAATAGTTTACAAAATTATTATAATAATCCTTTTTTGTTTCAATAAGTTTGATTTTCAACACCTTTAAAAATGAAGTAATTGTTGTTGGGCTCTGGTAATTGCATCAATTACTGACAGTGGAGGTTTGGCCATCATTCAGGAATGTTTGCATATTCTGTGAAACATATTCTAAATTTCTATTTTCATTCCCAGTGTAGGCTTTAATTAAGGCTAATTGATTGTGCTTATATGTGCGATATTTATCTACTGTATTTAAATATACAATTATACAATTGTTTTTGCTTTTCACGTTTTTTTTTTCAATGCTCTATTTGTTGACTTATTTATTCCACTCTGATTATGCCGTTATGAAACAAGCTTCTTTGGCCGTTGTTATTATTATTTATTCCATGTGCTTAATTAATTAAAAAAAAATGATTTAATAATTCATCTTTCATACAAATAAAACAACAAATCATAGGCATGAAAAATAACGACTTTATTACTTTGCATGCACATACACAATGTACTTTGTATAATGCATCATGCAAATTTGACACACTTATCAAGATTACAATGCTTGCATTACCTTCATATTCATTTTTATTTTACAAAATGGTGGAGCATCTTTATTAAAGTAAACACACGAGGACAAATGCGGGTACTTGGTTAAAATTCTGTTTAAAGACACAAAATAACAAATGCATATTCGAGTTTGATATAATTTTGAAAAGTGCCGTATGGCTAGACAATACAGTGTGTACGACTAGCCAGTTTCGTAATGAAATGTATTTATTATTATGATATTGTTTAATGAAAATGTGAATAATGGTATCAATTAACATTGGTTCATATGGCAGAAAGATTATTCAATATTCTGTCAAATGACAATAGAAAATCATTGTAAAATTGGAGGCTTAAAAATGTTTACTAAGCTTTAAGGTTTATCGAGGGTACTGTACAGTTTACATTTTTGAGTCTGCAATCTACTATATTGAGACATGACGTTAAATGGGATTTTTTTCAATTCACATGAAATTAATCAAACCAAGTTTATGAGTTATGACAGAGACAGATGTCCCAACAATAAAGTGTTAAAAGTTACTGAGAATTAACAGAGGCTGAGCATCAGCAATCATTTAATCAAATTTGTTTGCTGATTAAGTGTATAACATTGTAAAGACAGAATCACTTATTTTGTATAACCACTAAGCTTCTGTTAACGGCCAAGTAGCAAATGTTTATATAGGTCAAAGGTTACAGTCCTACAGTAGTCGGATCAAGACTCTATGTAGACCAGTACATGGTGTAAACATAGTAAATAAAAGAATTTACCATAACACAAACATTTTACTAGTAAATAAAAGAATTTACCATAACACAAACATTTTTCTTTCAGTTTATTATTCTTTTATTTAAAATTTTAAGTATCATTTAACTTCTGGCATGGTCACATCACATTATTTACTGCATCAGTAAAATAGGCAGTAAGTCCAGACATTTCTGCTGCAAAGAAACTACATGTATGGGATGATTTAGGTTATTAATTAAACAATTAATAAAGCCTGAAAGGAATGTTCATCTTTTTTTATATTGCCTTTGGGGAGGGGGGGGGGATTTTGATAAAACTTTTACAAATTTTACAAACATTTTATTTCTAAACAATGTCCAAAAAGACAAAAAGAAGGCCTACAGTACACTGAGCTTTTGTTAACTTCGCCATATTTCATTTTTCTTGTTTTATTAGCTCGACTTTTTTTGTTGGAAAAAAAAGTAGAGGTATTGTTACAGTCATGTCAGGGTTGCCCTTGTCATCTGCAAACTTGTACCTTGATCATAACTTTTTCAGTTTGTGGTGTATTGTCTTCAAATTTGGCCATAACAGCCCTTGGGACAAGAGCTTTCAGTAGACCAGACTAACCTTGACTTTCATCCATAAATGACCTTGACCTTCAAGGTCAAACTGGTTGGCCAGAAAGGCTAATAAAACCTGATTTTATTCCAGATACTTTTTACATGGAGCTTGTAGCAAAGGAGATAACTGTAGATTTTCCCATGATAGACGTGACAGAACAGACAATGTGTGCAAGTATTACCTGAAAGGCTGTTGTACATTTGCTGAAAGATGCAGGTAAATGATGATGTGACAAGTGTTTCAATTTCTTCTTCTTTTTGTGTGACCTCAAATTTAAATGTTTTTTTGCAATCTGTGTTCTCATATGTAAAATAAATTTGAACATGTATGCCAAGTGTTATTTTGAAGAAAGCATTAATACTAAGAAAAAATCTCTTGTGTTATTCAACACCTCCACCCACTTTTGGTTGACGGGGACACAATAAATCAGACTATACTATCTTTGTCATTGATAGCAATGTTTTTAAGCATGATATTGTTATGTTATCTCAAGTATGTATGAATTTGAGGAATATGATTTGTTAACAAAGAAATTATGTAGTGTATTTCTTCGATCAAATACTAATATAAAACTTTTAGAACAAAATACATGTATGTTAAGAAAACAAATTTAAATTTATAGTTTTATTTAAAAGCCCACTTTCACCTTAAACATGGAGGGGCGCACTGAATGCTTTACTCCATCATTATAATTTAAAGGTGTGACAAATTTGCCTTAAACAAAAACATTAAGATGATTGACTTTCTCACTTACAGGTATGACCACGTCAAACAAAAAGTAAATCAAACAAGTGAAACAATATTATCAAAACCAAGATCTACCATCCCTCCACCTTTGAAAGATACGACAGTTCCCACCAATGGCATGGTGTCATTAAAAAAAGTGCTTCATGGCTCGATAGACACACCAAAATCACCTAAACCCCCTGAAGACTGGGTAAATGCTACAGAATTTGTACCCGGACAACCGTATGTTTGCTCAAAAAGTAAGTACACAATGTAAACTGTTTGCTCCTTTTCTTCTAGGGACTCAAAATTGAAACTTATCAACTTTTCCTCAAGGTCTTAAGCTGTGACTGATTGTATGGCCTGAACCACTTTCCTAGAAACATTTATGTAATTAGGTGAAACATTTATGTTATTAGGTGAAACATTTATGTAATTAGTTTTGTTAAATGTTACTGATTCACGTTTAAATTCAGTTAGCATTTGAAAATATTTACTCAATGACATTAGATACAAAAAACCTATGGTATAAAGAAAATATCAAATATATAGAGTACCAAAATTAGCAGCTACAAAAAAATTTAAATGAGAAAAAAAACGTACCGGTAAGATGAATTGAGGTAACACAGAGCTAGAGATATTGACAATGACAGTATATCTGAAGCTGAAAGTCTTCTTCCTCCAATTCATGTTATTAATTAGGAAAGTTGTGCATAAAATATATGGAAAAAAGGCGTGGCTCAGAATGCAGAAACACTTATTTCAATGGCTGCCTGCCAGAAAATAACTAAAATGTAACAAACTTGTGTTGTTAAATAGCAAAATTTGCTGACAAAAGTATGAAGTTTAAATTTTAACAATAACCATCTTTCAAAACCTTTCCTTTTGTTTACAGTTCCATCATCTTATGCCAGTGCTGCGTCAGACAGTGCTAGTAATGAAGCCTTGACTATAGATGAGGCTGAGCAAATTCCTAGTCAATTACTTTGTCCGTTTTCTGCCAATAAGGAGTGTCGATACGGTGAAGATTGTCAATATATACATGGCAATATCTGTGAGTTGTGTGGTCTTGCTGTTTTGTTGCCAGGAGACAGTAAGCAAAATGAGGAACACAGAAAGGTAATTCTGATTTAGAGGTTGAATAGTTTTTAGCTCGACTATACGAAGTATATGAAGAGCTGTCCTACTCGCCCCGGCATCGGCGTCCAGATTTTAGATTAAAGTTTTGGTGCAGTAAAATATTTTTCACTATAACTTTGTCATTTCTTAAGGTATCAACTTCAAACTTCAAATATATGTTCCTTATCATCAACCACATCATATGTGACAAGGTTCATAACTCTAGCACCAATATTTTCAGATTTATCTCCCCTTGAACTTAGAATTTTCCTTAAAAAATACTATTTTTAACTGTTACTTCTTTATTTCTTAAGGGATCAACCTCATACTTCAAATATATGTACCTTATCATCATCCCTATCTTATGTGACAAGTTTCATAACTCTAGCACCAATATTTTCAGATTTATCTCCCCTTGAACTTAGAATTTTCCTCAAAAAGTACTATTTCTTACTGTTTCTTCTTTATTTCTTAAGGGATCACCCTCATACTTCAAATATATTTACGTTATCATCATCCCCATCTTATATGACAAGGTTCATAACTCTAGCACCAATATTTTCAGATTTATCTCCCTTTGAACTTAGAATTTTCCATAAAAAATATTTTTTTACTGTTACTTATTTATTTCTAAAGGGATCAGCTTCATTCTTCAAATATATTTACGTTATCATCATCCACATCTTATGTGACAAGGTTCATAACTCTAGCACCAATGTTGCAAGAATTATCTCCCCTTGAACTTAGAATTTTCCTTAAAAAATACTATTTTTAACTGTAACTTCTTTATTAGTCCCCTACCGGTTTAACCGGAGGGGACTTTAGGTTTACCCTCCGTCCGTCTGTCTGTCTGTCCGTCTGTCTGTCTGTCAGTCCGTCCGTCCACAAAACTGGATCCCGCGATAACGCAAAATGTACTGAAAATATTTTAATGAAACTTGATATATGGATAGATGGCAGTATGGAGATTATGCACGTCTTTTTTTTTTCTTCCTATGTTGAAAATTCTGGTTGCTATGGCAACAAATAGCCTGAAAATATGGCAAATTGAACACATAAACTGGATCCCGCGATAACGCAAAAAGTACTGAAAATATTTTTATGAAACTTGATATATAGATAGGTGAGAGTATGGAGATTATGCACGTCTTTTTTTTTCTTCCTATGTGGAAAATTCTGGTTGCTATGGCAACAAATAGCCTGAATTTCAAGATTTCTGATTTAAATTGTTCAGCTTTTTCACTATAAGTTCTTTATTTCTTAAGGTGTTTACTTCAAACTTTAAATATAAGTTTCTGGTCATCAACCACATCATATGTGACAAGGTTTACAACTCTAGCACAAAAATTATCAGTATTACCTCCCTTGAACTTAGAATTTTTATGAAAAAAAATGTTGTCTTTTTTAAATAACTTCTTTATTTCCTAATGTATCTACTTCAAACTTCATATATATGTTTCTTATTATCACTCAACATTTTTGAGAAGGTTAAATACTCTAGCAAGACTATTTCCAGAATTATGTCCCCCTTGAACTTAGATTTTTTTCGAGAAATTGGTATTTTTCACTCCAACTTCTTCATTCATTATAGGATTTACTTTAAAATCCCACATTGTAATAATATGACAAGGTTGTATAAACATAATTTCCTTACTAGGCAGGGAAACTTAACACATTACTGTGATATAGACAAACTTAGAACTCAAAAGATTTAAGTTCATTCATGTCATTCATTCACTGGTAAAATTGACTGGCCAATTGCCCATCAGAAAGTTGCTGGGGTTCTAACCGGTAGGGGACTTATGGATTGCTTGCAATACTATGATAATTGCTTGTTTCTTAAGGGATCAACCTCATACTTCAAATATATGTACCTTATTATCATCCCTATCTTATGTGACAAGGTTCATAACTCTAGCACCAATATTTTCAGATTTATCTCCCCTTGAACTTAGAATTTTCCTCAAAAAGTACTATTTCTTACTGTTTCTTCTTTATTTCTTAAGGGATCAACCTCATACTTCAAATATATTTATGTTATCATCATCCCCATCTTATGTGACAAGGTTCATAACTCTAGCACCAATATTTTCAGATTTATCTCCCTTTGAACTTAGAATTTTCCATAAAAAATATTTTTTTTACTGTTACTTATTTATTTCTAAAGGGATCAGCTTCATTCTTCAAATATATTTACGTTATCATCATCCACATCTTATGTGACAAGGTTCATAACTCTAGCACCAATATTGCAAGAATTATCTCCCCATAAACTTAGATTTTTTTACTAGAAAAATGTTATTTTTTATTATAACTTTTTTATTTTTAAAGGTATCTACCTCAAACTTCAAATACTTATTCCTTATCATCAATTACATTTTATGTGACAATGTTCATAACTCTTGAAGCAATATTTACACATTTATCTCTCTTTGAACTTAGGATTTTCTTTAAGAAATATAATAACTTCTTTACTTTTTAAGGTATCTACTTCAAACTTCAAATATATATTTCTTAATATTACACAAATGTTGTTTGACAAGGTCCATAACTCTAGCATGACTATTTCTAGAATTATTTCCCTTGATCTTACGGAACGTCGGTGGTTCTACTCAGGTGCCCGTTCGTGCCTGAAATAATGCACGGAAGGGCACATGAGGTCTTCCTCCACCAGTAAAGCTGGAACGTCGCGATATAACCTATACTGTGTCGATGTGACGTAAAACCCAATCAAAACAAACAAAATTCCCCTTGATCTTGGAATTTATGTTAACAAATATTATTTTTTTACTATAACTTAATACATAATTATACATAATTGATTTTTCTTTCATAGTTTTGTCCTCCTTACTGCGTCCAGTATTTTATTAGTCGAGCTTTGCTGTCTCCTGTGACAGCTCTTGTTAAAGGTAATTGTTTGGTTGCCTATTTTACTTGCTATGATTATGTGGAAAAAAATTCAACTTAAATTTTTTTTCCCAAAGTTTTGAAAATTTCAATTATGAAGCTATTTGTTTATGTAAAATTTTATTTATTTCAATATCTCACTGAAAGTGGAATTTGAAAAAAGTGTTGCATAGTGTCTGTTACTATAGGAAGAAAGTTATTCTTTTATTTTATAGTTTTAAATTTTAATAAATTACATTGATATGTACATGAAAAAACTCATAATATCTTTAAGAATTAAGAATATTGTTCTCATTACAATAGGAGTGTATGGAGCGACATGAAAGAGATATGGAGTTATCATTTGCTGTAGCTCGTAGTAAGGATAAACAGTGCGGTATATGTATGGACACAGTCCTCGAAAAGGAACCGAAGGCGGAACGGCGCTTTGGGATTATGTCCGACTGTATACATTGTTTTTGCTTAGCATGTATACGTAAATGGCGTGCCACTAAACAGTTGGATAGTAAAACAATTAGGTATGTTTAGTTTCAACATATTAGTA
>NW_026854525.1:0-28102 GCF_026571515.1 Ruditapes philippinarum
CCCAACGAAGTGGAGAGAAGAAAAATGATAGACATACAAGTTTTTCCCAAACTTACTCATTATTTTGTACCCAAAAGAAAGAACATGACAATGCATGATAAATTTTTTTTCTAACTTCGTGCATTTTGTTTTTGTGTCAGGAAGAAATGATTGCAGAAATTTATAGTCGTAATTGTTACAGTATTTTTTTAAGCCACCCGGAAAAAGGGATTTTCATAATTTTTTTTCAAAGTGTTATTTTTGCTATTTGTGAGAAAAAAGAAAAGCATCTTTAATGATATTTATTTAACAATTTTTTTAGAACTTTGTATACTAAATATTTATGTCAGCAAACGGGAGTGATAATGAGCCTACTTAAAAAGGGTTAAGAATATAGAAAATGTATGGGTACTAATAGTCACAAACTTTACTTATGTAATTTGTTTAGCAAAAAAAGGGGCTTAAAATTGGGCTGTTTTAGAAACTGCACATTATGTTATTTGTGTTTTCGACTAAGAGATTGTATTATCAGAAAATAGGATACCATATATTTAAAGACATAAATGTTCCCAACTATGTACAACATGTTATTTGTCTTAGTAATTAGGGCATAACCCTCAAAAGGGAGGACAAGCGTATATGGACATGATAAATATATATGAAAAGATGTGCATAATTTAATGCAATCGTTCAAAGGTTTTCTTCGGGATGTCGTCCTATATGTTTTCTTTTCAATATCAATTATTGAGCGTTTCTAGATATCTGAAAAATAGAAGAGAAATTCGAATGCCGATTAGTTATAGCCTCAAACGATAAGAGTGACGTGTTCCTTTAAAACAAAATACACACGCAATTTTTGAATTAAATATTTTTAATATTATTGGTAATAATGTAAAGTAACAAATTCTGTTATATCATTATTTGTCACATTTTGTTATATCATAATTTGTCAGTCAATATTGCATTCATTGAAATACAGTACTGTTGACATGCTACTGAATTTTCATTTGAAAACTTTTTGAGTAAAATAATTGATAGTATATTAAACTACATACCAAAGCGAAAACCTAACGTTTGCACCCAGACTATTACGTCTACCAAAGTGCATGTAGCCATTGATAGCATATCCACTACGCCTCCCATGCTCTCTCAAACTGGATAGAAGTAATTCCCGGAATATAATTCGAAGATTTGGTTACAGGCATCTTCAATTCCAAATATCTCATAATTGGTGAGTATAGCAGCAACTCAAAGTGCTTGTCAGTTGGAATCGTTGTTGTTGGGGTTAACAAAGAATGCCAGATAGCTATTAGGAGTGTCATCACAATTCGGAAACGTGTACGTCGTTACCATTTTGACTCGGTAATCCCTGTATAGTTGGGCTGGATGCAATAGCCGATGGTAAGAAGCCAAAGATACAAATAAGGACGGCATTGTTGCACTGTTGACTGGAGTTTCATAAGCAAATTTTGTTTTGTACTGGTACTTAATTGGGAACCCAAATGCAAAATAAGTACCGCCCTGTTTCATTGTAGTATCAATGATGTCCATTTGAACCCAAAGTCTTCAAAACCCCTTTCGTATATATACCAAAAGGGGGTTCGGGTCGCCTTTCCAGGTCTTCTTTTAGTAAAAAAGTGTGGCCATAACTTTTTGGAAATTCGCGTACCCTTTGTATGGCCGTCTTGCTATTGTAATGAAAATTATTCCCCATTTACTCTGTCCTCAAGGTTGAAAATCATCAAACCCTGAGCTATAGTACAAAAAATGAAAACACACAGTTATTTGTCATCATATTTAATTCTGATGAAAATAAGATCTTCGTGAAAAAAATTCTAAAGGCTTTTTTCAGAGAATTTTAAATTATGAGTCAAAAGAAAAAAGAAAAAATAAGTACGGTATAGTAGGATTTCACTGCATGTTTAAAACTTCTGTTAGACAATTTTTGTAATAAAGTGATTTTAAGCAAGTAAAATAAAGATCAGAGAGAAGCCCCCCCCCCCCCCACACACACACTGAAGTTTAACCAAAATTCATGTAAGGTTTCACCGTGATATTTTTGGTTTAACGCATAAGGATTAAAAAACATGATGTATGCATGGATTGTAAATCCTATGCAAATGTATTTTTTCAAAATTTGTAAAGCTCAAAATGAAAGAAAGTTCGACATAATGTTTTTTGGATTAACAACGTACCGTATTTCAACCAGTTCTCTCCACTAAACCCCCAGGCAAACATGTGCAATTGTAAGTAATTGATCCAGTCATTACCATGTACCGTCCATGCAAACATGGTGAATTAGCAACAATCATCAATATCTAAATTAAAGACTATACTTTGCTAGAATTTTGATATTAGAAAATATTGATAATTGCTAACAGTCTCTTTGCAAATTGTAAAATAAATTTACATGCTTTGACTTCACAAAGTACATTTTGTTAAATGTTGTTTTGAATTCACACATTAATAGAATAATATAGTGGTCATAAAAAAAACCTGGCACATTTTTTGAAAAAGAAAAGACTTTGTCCCGTAATAGGAAACGCAAGCTTCCCGTACATAAATTTCTAGTCATTCTTTTTAAATTCAAATTAAACAATTATTCAGGTAAGAATTACAAAATATTTCAAATATGTTTTGTTGATTAAAAATATTTTTAACTCAGGAAAATAAGCTTACTATATTTTAATTTCATAAAAAATGTTTATTTGAAGAATACAAAAACTAAATATTTGAAAGAAATGCAAAATTCATACATAAGTTATAACAGAGAATTTTACAGTATACGACTTTAAAGATAACTGATATAAATATTGATAAACGTTGCTTAATTTAATCATTCTTATTAATACAAGATTAAAAAAGATCTTTATAATAAGTTAGCATTAGTTGTTTTCCGAATGACCTCCAACTCTTTTAAAATTATACTGCTTCCCTAAGTGAGTTCATTATAGCATTGCCTTGTTCACTTATTTGATTAAATTGTAACATACTTCAAAGATGTTGTAAGCAATCTATCTATCCAGCTAGCTAGTTCTACGCAGGTGCCCGTTCGTGCCTGAAATAATGCATGGAAGGGCACGTGAGGTCTTCCTCCACCAGTAAAGCTATAACGTCACCATATGACCTGTACTGTGTCGGTGTAATGTTAAAACACAATTAAAATATCAAGTTCAACGATTTTGATTGATAATAATAACGTTAAACCCATGTTTTACTTGTTTCACAGTTGCAGCCAGTAAAACCCGACTCGGAACAGTTACATTGCGTCAACCATGCCTCCATCAATGTAACATTGATTCAAGTCGGCACATGAACCTAAAAAAGATGTCATTAATAAATTTGTTGTGCCTAAGTTAATTCATTGACAAGTTATGAAACTACCACTTGGAATGCAATCAATTTCAATAGCAACTTAATTCTTTAAAGCTGGCCCCCTTGTGTATTTCTGTAATTCTTATTGGCTGTTTTGAACGGGAATCATAGTAAGATTGAGAATCAAACTATGTTATTTTAACTTTTCTAAATAAATCATTTATGAAATGTAACGGAGGTTTAGGTTTAAAATGATTGTATTCTAAAGGCCATGATTTTTTAGAAAAAAAAAAAAAATAGAAAAAAAGTTTTAAAAAAATAAGAAGAAGAAAGGCAAATCTTAGAGTATTTACAATGATAGTTTAAGAAATGCAAAAATATTCATTACGAGAAATAAAGAAACACAAGTAAATATGATTTTGAAACATTTTGAAAGATATTACTGATTGTTCGACGTATTTAACTTACAAGGGTAACATAGTTTTGGGGCAAATTGTGTTGCTTTTCCAATTCCCGGAAGCAAACATGCACTTCCGGCAGGACACTGAAATAGAAAAATACTGAACCGTTACTAAACAGATTCCATTTTGTTGAATTGTTTAATAAAATCCAATAATATACATCTACTATATCTTTACTATATCATTTGAGTATTTGATTGATTGGTCACAGTGACCCTTGAGTGGCATAAGAACTACTAACAAAAAGATCTACTCAATACGATCAAACATCTTTTGAACGTTAAGAGTAAATTTGAAGGTTCCATGATATCGGCTGTTTGACGCATCAGCGGATATTTCTTAAATTTCACCACTGCCGCTGTTAGGGGGCGTGGACGGTAACCTGCACATTCCAGTACCGTACACGAACAAGTTCAAACAAAGCCTGCATTATTTTCATTTTTATTATTGTGACATTCTTGAAGATTCTGTTTTTTCTCCATTTACAATAGTTGTCTAGATATTTATCACGAACAGTTTTTAATCGTCACTGAAACCTTGACCCTTGAATATCCAAGCCCAAAATCGTATATTTAAGGAATTTTAAAGCTATGTTTTAGACTGTTTTCTGGTTTTTAAGCGGTTGATGTTTCCAGCCACATAAATCATTGTAAACAGAATTTGAATTCAATTAAGGTCACTTGAGCACAATGTAATAAATAGGCGCTTTTACCAGTTATACTTGAAAAAAGGTTAGTTTCGTATATGTCTTTGGTCTATAAGTAGATCATCGGATCATATGAAGGAAAAAACTTTGTTCATGATCTTAAGATCACATTTTATATTGAATCTTCAGTATCTGTCTGGATGATATACAGGTTAAATTTAAAATATGTGTGTCAAAGAATTAGGTCACATATTAAATTCAAAGAATTTTTTCCTAAACAAGCTAAAGAACAGTGTATTTGATCATAAATAGGTCTATGCAAAACAACGCAATCAATGTCATAATCATTTCTTTTGTTTGAATTTTATTTATTTCTTTAGCAATGAAAGAATAAAGGTAAATTAAAAAACCCACTTACATCAGAATGTTCAACACAGCTTAAAGCGCCTTCTGATGTTTTGATAAAGGTTGAAAGCAACATATACACCTGGCATGAATACACAACATTGTTAATTAAAAATCAATTAAACTCATGTTTGAGTTAAATATTATTATCGTAGAAATTGATTGAAATCTATGAAATTCTTACTATATATGTCTTATTTGAATAAAAGAATATACGATATATTTATTGAAAACTACATTCCCTATTACTGTTCAAGTAATATCACTTCTAATTTTTATCAAATGCCGTTTTAATTAAGATCAAGTGTTATAAGTTAAACCATTATCTTTCTATTTTAGATAGATAAACTAATTATAATTATAGTACATGCAAGGAATATTTTCTATAATATGGCTGCTTGAGAAAAAAAATCACAAATTAAAGATGATTAACTATTTCTTTAAAGTTGATTTAGGATCCTGCAGAGGGGGTTGTATTGAAGGGGGTACACTGGAAGAAAATACAATTGTTATTATCACTGTAATGAATTTATGTAAGTAAGATCTTACCATGCCAGTGTATTTTAACATCGACATCTTCGGCAGATTACAAATATCTAAAGAAGTAGAAGGTAAAAAACAAATATTTCGTTTGAAATAATGAAGAATAAACACAAAAATCATTGACAACAAACAAATGATGATTGTGGTCTAAAGGTTAAGGTGAATGTGAGTTGAAAGATCGTTTTTCGCAGACGAGCTTAAATTAATTTATTCACATTTTATTATTGAATATATTGATTTATCTTTAACTCATATTTATTTTTTGTTCAAATATTTGACAAAGTTTTATCAAGAGATATTATTTTCCTAATCGACAAAACGAACGTCCGCGACCAAGTGATTCAGGTCGTTGTCTTCGAGTCTCTTGCTTCTTTTACCGCTGTGAGTTTCAACTCACCTGAGACTTTGGACTCATGTTGAGGAAGCTATTCAGCTTGTTTACTCAACATCGCTTACTTTACTCAGGTGCTTAACTAAGTACATGTACTTAACAGGTACCTAAATTATCCCTTAAATGTTTTATCATTGACTTCCAGCCCTATATGAATTAATTAATCAATCCGCGGAGAATATGGCTTGATGTCCATTTATCCGTCAACCTATCGGGTTGTACGTTTGCGACAATTCAATTATCAGACATTATTTCTGATACCGTTATTTTGATATATTGGTTTATGTCTGGTATTCCATACATTCGACTGCGTCGTTCGTCAATAGAAAGCGTGAAAAATAACGGAGCTTGTACAACCATCAATTTTTAATGAATATATAACTTTATATGATAATAAAAATTGCAAAGAAATTATTTAAGTGATCAGAATCAATCTTTAAGGTATGATTCTGACTAGAAAATTATAAAGATGTTATATAATCACCAAATGATAGTATGTGACGCAGCCGATTCGGTTTTAAATGATTCAGTTAGTCCATTTAACAGAGTCGTAGTTACGCAGAGAAACACTGAGGCAAATGTCTCCGTGTAATGTTTGCCAGCTAAAGAAGATAATGATGAAACATTTCAGACTAGAACAGAAACTACTTTATTGTTAACTGTCTTTCGAAATAATAGAAATGGTCTGTTGCAGCATGATCAAGAGTCATCCTTAAAAGCAGTCTCGGTGTCAATTAATTGACTAGAGCACTACTATGTTTTGGTTTAAAAAACATAAGGAAATATATTCCATCCGCTTTTAAAAACAAACCGTGAATTCCATCGGCCATTAAGAACAAACTGTGACTAGTCTCATAACAAAAGGTCTGTCAAATCTATTTGTTTTTAAAAGCCCGTATTTGACACATAAAAATGATTTTTTTTTTCGATATTGATGGCCGCTCGGACCAGCGTTTAACACAGACGCAAAACGGTTATATGGATATCCAGCATTAGACCCAATGATCGAGACAATTTTCGCCTAGACCGTCCGAGAATGGAACCATCGATTCCTAAAGTACAGATCCGATTGTATTCCTATTACACTAAGCGGGATGGCAAACATATCTGTGTATGGCTTTTTATATTATTTACATCGAAAAATAAGTAAACGCACAATACGTTTTTGGGTTACGTGAGTTTGTAAAATTTTTCATACTAGTATGTACTTTTTTATTCTCTATTTTCTTTTTTTAGAATTAGAATATAAAATAATGTTAAGCGTTAAATAGAAATCAGACGTGATTGTCATCCATAAAATATACAAATCTAACATTTCATCCCGCGTGAAACTATCACTGGCTCGGTCAAAGCCCAAAAGCAGTTCTTTTTTTGACACTCTAGTTTCAAATCTATAGTTCCTACATAATGAAACACTAAAAAAAAATCAAAATTTCAGAATTTTAAAATAAATTAGCAAGTTTAGAAATTTTGTAAGTCGGTGCGTAAGATGAATAAACGTATACGTTGATAAATAGATAAATAAATAAACGTACAGTAATACGTTACTCACATTCTACAGATTCTGCTAAAAAGTGTCCAATCTTATCGCTCCCTACCGGTAATAGTTATATTTCTTGAAAACCCTGCACATTAATTTCCGAATATTTCGTCCTCCTAAATTCTTCTGTTTAATAATGTGTGATGCTATTAATTCACATTATTTACAATATAACAAATGTTCAAGTATTGGTCGAACTAAAGAGATTGAAATGTCAGATAATAACAAATTAATGAGACAATTATTTCTCATGACAACTGTTACAATATTTTACAATTTATGATCAAACATATTAATCAGAAATCATATTTTCTTGTTTTTCATTTATATTCAAAACTATATCAGCTGTTGCTACCAAGCACGTGGATAACCTTAAATATTTGCTCAATTGTTGATCTAGAATTGTACCAGGTATTTTATGAAAGAGTACAACTTATTGCTTGGTACTACTGCTGATACTTAATCAAAATAATTGTGATTTAATGTTTGGTACAAATGTATGTGTTTTATGGTAAAATTTGCCTCAATATGCTCACAGCTTAAACATAAACTTGCAGACATTTTTGGAAAAAAGAAAAAGGTAATCCACTTTAATGCTTCTTTTCCGTACAGCAAAGATAAACGCAATTCTAAAGAGCTACATATTTTTCCAATATAGCTAAATATTGTTTCAAAATTTTCTTCTGGGCTTGGTGCCTCATAGTGTTTTCTCCCCTATACTCTCAAATGTAAGGGAGTAACAATTGTATGCAGTTCTTGCGGTCTTTTTGTATACATATGATTTACAATGATTTACAGACTGGTTGCCTTCTTTTATTTGCTTTTTACCTGATAAGACGGTCATGTTTTCGAGCCAAACAAATGCTTTTCAGCTTTTGTACACAATATATCACAATTTGTTATGATTAATTGCTATGTTAAATTATTATGATAAATTTGAGGTATGAAATAAGTTTTATCCAAACACTTTGTTCCAGATTTAAGACCACTAGATACACTGAGTACAGTTATTTCATATAGCCTGTTCCAGATTTAAGACCACTAGATACACTGAGTACAGTCATTTCATATACATGTAGCTTGTTCCTGATTTAAGACCTCTGGATACACTGGGTACAGTCGTATCAAACAGTTTGTGCTTGATTTAAGACAGCTATAACAATATCATATCCCATTATTCGGTAAATTATCTATAACCAATGGTATGATTGTAAAATGACGCAGGAAATGTACGAGGTAAAATAAACGTTTATTTGATTAACATTGTAACGAGTTCCCGTTCACAAAAACAACTGTTACCAATCAAGATCAAGAGAATAGCTTGTGAATGAATTGATCAGTTATATATCAATAAATCAAACGATTTCTGAAATATCCTTGAACAAGTTAACGGACTTTCTTGATTATTGATCCAGTATCGTACCAAAGTATTTCACAACTAAAAGTACTACATGTACATGGTGTTGTTCTATGATTTGTCTTATCTATTTAATTATTATTGGTGGTCATGTTTGATGGTTGACCAGGGAATAGAGTCATACCTTATGTGGTGTTTTGTTTCCTACAACCTTTATAGTCCTGCTAAATTTATGCTAGCCTTGATGAAACTGTCTATTGTTAATGAAAGTATTTTAACACAAAGTATATAGAGTACTTTAATGTTCACACAGGCTCTCAAGGCTTAATATACGTAGCAAAGAGATGTCTTTTTCATAAATTCATAAATTGTTCATATCTTATTAAACCACATTTGCAAAATTGCTTAAGTAAAGGTAACTCCCCTTCAATGTTACATAAGTAAACGACCATTTATCGCCCTTTGAACACATTATACTGTTAAATATCTAAAATTGATGCATTAAACAAGAATCTTTATTGTTTTAGTAAGCGGGAATATCATTCAGTGATATCGCTCATTTGTTATCTGGAATGGGTTGTAACTGATTTTTACATTGCCGGCGTATTTTGACCGGTTGTGTTTTGCCCTTTTGATTTCGTGATTCACGGCTTTATTTTTATTGTTTGTATGGTTTTTAACTGTGCAATTTCAGAACGAATGTTTGGCTAATGAAAATTGTACCCTCTTTGACAGAAATGTATTTTCAACTTGAGCACATAAAATTTATGTAAAAATTGTATACTAAACGCCAGATAAGGATGTGTTTTAACGTTAAATCAAAATCATCTCCTCTAAAAACATACTTATCGACTCAATTATTCCAGATAGTGATCTGAACAATGAACATGTCGTCAAACTTTGAAAACATAAAGACTTATAAAAACTTAAAATTTTATTGAAAACATGTTTAAAATGGGCAAAATCCTAATTGATCTTGACAAAGTACACCATGCAGATAAAATATAAACAAGGAGGCCCGATTTAGCCTAAAAAAACATCCTGCAATAGAAGCGGGGGAAATCGCACAAAAGATAGAAAGCAGGAAAAGTTTGGAATTCAGAAACCAATATCCTCCCCATGCTTGGAATGCGACACTTAATATGTTTAAGAAGTGGAGGTCCCCACTCTAGACCACTTTTTCCCTTCTTTATCTATATAAAGCAGCCATCTTGGATTTTGATCTTCGGTGCAGTCAATTTTCAAGAGGATAGGTTTGTCTGGGGAGGTCATTTTTATAATAAGTCATACTTTGCTTAACAATTGCTTTACAGGTTCAACTCTATAGCTTTTTTTTTAAATCTCTTACCACTGTAGTATATGATATGTAAAACAATGACGTTATAGTAGTAATAAAAGACAACAAAATAATAAATAATTCATATTCTATTATCATTAAATTGACATTTTGATAACAGTAATGATACAGTAACTTTTCAATAGCCATATGGAAAAGACACACAAACATCTCTCACTCTCTTATCAAATACAATCATATACTGTTTTGTTTGGGTTAGTGTTAAAAGTTTAGCTTGATCAAGGTCTCTACATATTTTATGGTAATCTGTCACGGCCACAAGTTAATTTGATGGGCTTGTGATCATGTCTTTGATTGTTTCAAAGTTTATTGTATTCTTGTTTTTATACCCTTCACGTTGCATTGAGTTATATTACAAGTTTCAGCCAAACATCATTGCTTACTTACATTTATTATCCAATATAATAACAATTTTGTTTTAGTGTATTTTTTCATCTTTGTTACTATCGTTTTGTGGTTTTTAATTGGTTAATACATGTTAAATGTCTTTCTTTTAATACTAATGGTGTATTATTTACATGACCAATAACTATTTCATACTTGTGTTAAATCTGTTCTCTATATTGCTTTAGAAACAAAGAAACTGGTTTACTGCATAATTTGAAAACTTTTATGTACTAATGAGACTAACAAACGTATATTCTTATATAGATTCGATGGTTCAAACCCACGGTCATAATGCCGAAACCTTGCGGTTTCAAGCCTGACACCGTCTTTGAAAGACCCCAGTCTGTTGTGGACGCAACACAATTTTTTTCTCATGAGGGGGACCGGAAGGGTTTAAGCGTCACGGGTTGCATTTCGCGGCATACCCTCCTCGTCCAAGAGAAATACTCACACATGCAGATGGTGGGGCGAACCTCTCATTATTAAGAAAAATATTGCGTTTTTAATAAAATAAGTTGGTGACTTCTAAACATATATGGGGTTAACGAGCGTTAACAGTACATAAAATTATACCAAGTCAATATCGCTCTACGGTATAGTTACTTCTGAACATAAATGTGCACAATTAATACCATGAAATTATTGGTTTTATGACAAGCGAAGGTCTGTTAACATCCTACACTCATAGTTTAATTTAAACTTAAAACGAACATCATTTTTTGCCTGTCTGTAGAAGGTGTTAACATCTCGGCTTCCTACTACTAATTGCAGAAAACTGAGATTTTCCGATTATTATTTGAAGTGCACAGACCTAATAGAGAACAACAAACATTTGTTTTGTAACTTTGTGTTTGTAAACGTTTGCTCAATTGTACTTTTTACAAGTATCTGTGTATATATTATTGTCATTTCTATTGTTTCATATTAAGTAAATGATTTATTAACGTTTTGCAGAACAAAATGAATAAATGTTCATTAATTATTTATTTGTGAAAAACATAAAAATCATCCTTCCCGTGTTTCAAAATGAGTTATATGACACATTAGGTGCACTTAGGTTTTGTCGGATTGAGAGATGGCATAATCTGGTTTATCTTTACTAGTATTAAAATATTATTTCATGAAATACAGTTGAACTTTGTGACATATTAAGATTAATGAATCCATTTCGCCTAATAGATTCAAAGCTCAAATTTACGGACATATAGCCGAAACTTCACAGTTAATCAATACTGAAACCACCCCTTAATTGCGACTCCGTCTGCAGTGGATGCAACACATATTCATTCTCATGACGGGGACATGAAATATTTAAACGTAACGGGTTGCATTTCGTAACATATCTCCCTTGCCCTAGAACATTGCTCATACTGCAGAGAGCAAGAAAAGCTCTTAGAGGGGGCAGGGGACATATCCGAATGATGGCCCCGGTTAAATTTTGTAATAACTCAGACATGGTGTTTTGAAAGTACTAGAGACTTCTGATATTTCTCTGTGATTGTAGATCTTTCTTGTTTGTGTATAGGAAATGAGAAGTATTTTTGGGTTTTAACCCGAAACTAAGCATTTCGGGAGCTTTGTATGTATTTGTGACTCTCTGAATGCAGATGAAAAACTTTAAAATCAAGCTTTGACAGTTGGCGCCAAACAAGTAAGAAATTTCGGTTAAATTTTGTGAAAAATCTAAACGTATGACAGACACTTTATTGATTTTTTGAAAATGCCATAGCTTGCACTGCGTGTTAGTGATACTATAATAGGAATCGGGAGGATTCTGGAGTATGCTGCACCTCCATGAAGATTGCCCATATTGGTATATTTTAGGTGTGATTTTGGCTGGGTGGGGGTAAACATAAATTGCTGTCAGTCATTTTTTTAAAGAGCAATGCATGCAAACTATTATTTTCTTCAATGTATGTCAGATATCATTGAATAATGCTGTGCAACTGGTTATCTGCCTGTGAAACATATTTTGAAATATTTGGAATTGTGTTTCTGGCCACACCGAAATACAAAATTGTTCATTTTTAAGTCCCCTGCCCCCATATATGTTAACTGTCTGCATGAAAGATTTTGTAAATTATCCGATATAAAAATACTTCGCTCGGACGTTATCAGACACGTTTAATATTTGTGTTTTCATACGAACGAACTTTTTAGTTTCGGTTTAAAACGCTTTTTAATTTTGCAGATTTTAATGTTTAATGTTAAGGTAGCGTTTAGCAAATATATTGACGAATTAATACGCATACCAGTATACAAATTTGAATATTAAGACAGAATAATTATCCTAACCTTGTTTAAATTTTTCGTTTTACGACATTTTATCGTCTCATTTGCAGAAGTTTTGAAAAGATTATTATGTGAAAAAAGGTTTACAATACATAAATTAGGCTGAGGGGTAAAAAAATAAATCAACGAATCTGTGGTATAATCTTAAGTATAATTTAACTTTCAACACTTAGTCTATTTACGAAAGCACATGCATTTTGTAAGAATGACATTGATTTATACCGTCTAGAGGTACCTTATTAGATATTATATCGCATACAATACTTTATGTATTTGTTTCATCACGATTACATTTTTCATTCAGCAGATTGAAAAAACTGTATGAATTATTAATTCCTGTTTTGTAATACACGTATTTGAATGTGTCACTATTTTCTCAGTTTTTGTGAGTGTTTTTTTTTTAAAAAGTGCTGAACATGTTTCAGTTTTCTGTACGTTTACATCTATTTTTTTTCCATAGGTTATGTTTCAGAAAGTGTCAATGATGTTTCAAAAAGTGTCTTTAATGTTTCAAAAAGTGTCTTTAATGTTTCAAAAAGTGTTACACATGTTTCAGTTTTTGTACGTTTACATACATTTTCCCATAAGGTATGTTTCAAAAAGTGTCAACGATTTTTCAAAAGTGTCATTAATGTTTTAAAAAGTGTCAGTGATGTTTCAGAAAGTGTCATTGATGTTTCAAAAAGTGTCTTTTAGGTTTTAAAAAGTGTACATCGTTTAAGGTTGGTTTTTCCATTGCTTCAAAACTAGTGAATTTCCTCATATCTGTCTAAAATTCAGGTAACAGTCTTCCATTGATAAATAATGTTTCACCATATAAACATGCCATGCAATTTTATTCATGATTTTTTTATGTACCATTATCTTTTGTTAACGCGTGTAACAAAAAATCCCCAATTTGGTCGTTTTAAAATTCATCTCAAAGTTTTCATTCCAGTTTGTGTTCTACTTCCAGTATTTATCTGGGACTTAGAATATAAATACTGTATCTTAACTCCCCGGTATTAAAAGAAACCATTTTTCTTAATTTGAAATGAAAAAAAGTACATGTGATATTACTATATTAATCCATTTTATTGCAATTTTTATATTCTGTTTGTATATTTGTTACAATTATAATAATAAAAATAACAGACTTTGTTCATTTTGACTGCTGTTTTGTATGATCCAAAGAAAATACATTTAATATCCTTATCTCTAGCAAGCTTTCCAAAGTTCACGATGAACAATGCCTTTCGTCCGCCCATTCATCTATGATATATATATATGTACAATATTCTGGTAAAATCCAATTAACCATTGAAAGTTTATAAGAATATATTGTCATCAGATGTGTACTAGGTCATCGTCACTTGCTGCATTTCTTGCTTGGATTCCCTTTGATAATGTAAACTAGTACCTAATCTAAATAGAAAATGACCTGTGCGCAGGAATGATTTGTTAAGGTATTGTAATTAGCGCATTTTTGCGCTGAGCTTCTCAATTGCTGCATTTCAGCAACATTAGTACTTGTTTACATACGAAGTGAATTTATCATAAAAAAAATGTAGAGGCATACACGCCGCTCAATTATTTGGCTTATCGTCTACAAGGCCACGGATGCGGCAACCATGGAGCAAATGTCTATTGTTTTCAAGATCTGATAATCTTCATGTTCATTTATATGTTCGTTTAAACATGTGCATTGTATATCTATTCACGTTTTAACACATTTATAGACCTAAAATAAATATGCGTTGAACATCGTCAACTTCATGATAAACATATCCATACAAACTAGCATATCATAAATAACTCACATACATGTCGTCGCTTATTTTCCATTTTAACCACATTTTCTGCGCCGAGAAAATGTGCTAAGACTAAGACTACTTCCTATGTTATTGGAACACATGTTTAGTCCAGCATGGTGTTTTAGCATTTCAAATGAATGAGCCTTTAGGTGTGTCAATGAAAAGAAAAAAATGGAAACTTTTATACGCGGATGTGGACGCTGGAAGACACGGTGCGAGTCTTCTCTGTTAAAGGCTTCGTCCGTCCACTATAGAATCAGTGGTGCAGTATATATATACCGACAAAGCTTACCCAAATGTAAACAGCTTTCTAGCAATGCACGTTACTAGCGCGAGCGCTGAACGTTCTTTAAGCAACACGGAAATCTTTCTTGCGCTCAACGATGACCACGGGTCGGCTCTAATTAAGTGCCACTGATGCATTTCCGGTCGTTTTCATTTTTGTTCAATTCTTAGTTTTCTTTAGGCTGTTAGTAACTTCACAAATGTCGAAGCGTCAGAATAAAAAAGTTCAATATCTTAAAAAGGGAAAAAAACAATTCAACATTAAAAAATAAAGATCATGATATTGAAAAAAGGTGTGGAATGGTCTAAGTAAGTGCTACAGTTTAATTGCCGACATTTTTCATGTTTGTACTGTCCTTAGTTTTGTTTAGGTTGCTTGGCTGCTAACTTCACAAATTTCGAAGCGTGAAAATGCAAAAAAAATAACTTTCAATATTTTAAATAATAAAGATCAAGATTTTGAAATTAGCCGTAAAATGGTCGAAGTATGTGCTACCGATTCATCTCCCACATGTTTGTACTATCCTTAGTTTTTTTAGGATGTTAGACTGTTGACTTCACAAATTTCGAAGCGTCAGAATGAAAAAAAGTTCAATATCTTAAAAATTAAAGATCACAATATTGAAAACAGACGTGGAATAGTCTAAGTAAGTGCTACTGATGCATTTCCAACCATTTTCATGTTTGTACTATTCTTAGTTTTTAAGCAGCTAGGCTGCTAACTCCAGGCTGCTAGGCTGTTAGGCTGCCACCTTCACGAACAATGTTGAAAAATAATTATTACGAAATATGAATCTACCTAAAATATAAAAAGTCTGTCCAACTCTTGTAATGAATTGAATGTTACGAGAATGTTCCGATTGATATTTATAGAAACCCTCTTGGGTCACGAAATATATTAATTGTTTATGTGCAGTAAACTACTAAATTGAAAGGAATTATAACAAAGTATTTTGACATTAACCTGCTCACTCACTATATACCCTTGGATTGGCATGATTTCACTTTGTTAAAAATGTATAATTTGTATAAAAATGGTTTGTGTTAACATTAAATAGCTAAAGGGCTTTGAACTTAGAATGAACAAATAGTTTGTGCAAACAAATTTGGAACTAAAAATTATTATATCGACTAAATTTTTGCCTGCAGGCATCAGTGGCGTGACGACACATTTTAGTTATATATTTTTATGAACAAAAATAACAGAAGACAACAAGTTTAACGATGATTAGGACTCAAACCACGGGTCACTGGATTGTCAGTCCAGTATGCTAACCACAACACCCCAGCGGAAGGCTAATAAGCACTAAGAAAACGCAACGGCCACTGTAGTGTAGTGGTTAGCATACTGGAGCGGCAATCCAGAGACCAGAGACCCGTGGTTCGAGTCCAGCTGCGGCGTGCCGACTTTTCGAGCGATTTTTCTATGTATAATTTCCCGCTTATGACTTTCTTTCTTTTATGTATATACATATATATATATATATATATTTCTGAAGCAAGTGCAAATTACCAGCATTATTTCTCATTACAATGGCTCAAAATCGTGCGATTCTCACAAAAGCAATTAAAGTGTTAAATGGCTCTCCACAATTCCGTCAAAAAATCGTAAAAATTCTGGTGCCATAAACCAAACATTAAGAGAAGCTAATAAATTTTAATTATGATTGAGGATCTGAAGTTATTACACAGCTAGATAAAACCACGGTGGTGTTGGGGCTCCTTGGCCGAAGAGAAAAAAGTCGTTGGCTTCAAACCACTTGCCCCCTACCGTCGCAGTTTGAATCCCGCCAGGGACGACGGATTCTTTCATGTGAGGAAGCCTTCCAACTATCTTGCGGGAATGTCGTTTATTTACTCCAGTGCCCGTTCGTGTCTGAAACGGGGGTCGACTAAAGTCTTTATTCACCAATAAAACTTGAAATGATCTTCAACGTGTTGGTGAGACGTAAAACCAACCCAAAAAGGTCATACCACGAGTGTTTATATTAAATTGCATGTTGCGATCATGCGACACAGTTCTATGATACAGTTCTTATTGTTCATAACAAAAATAAAAAGTAGTAAAAAATACTTTATCTGTCAGAATGATATCAACCATTCGTCAGAATTTAAACAAGAAGCAAAGTAGGTGGCAAACCCTCGTTGTATGATTTATGTTTAAATACGTTTACATTTCTCTTTAATTTGTTTAAGTCAATAGGATATCAGCCAACACCAATGATTTATATACGGAAAAATTTATTGCTGTTTAAAAATAGGAAATTTTTTATAAACAGTTTAGGAATAATCTTAAGATCAGGTCATTGAAAACTAGAACATCTTTACCGATATTTCAAGGGTACCTTGAGGTGACATTATTACCGTACCCACGTTATATTATTGCTAGGCTGTTTAAAGTTATACGATAAGGACATGATTTTAAAGACACACATTTGCATGTTTGCTGTCCTTGAAATTGTTTATGTAATACGTTAGATATTGCACGTACTTTGTCTTATTTTATTCACATTTATTTTGAAATAACAGCAGATTGAAATACGTCCAAACTAAAAAAGTCTTTGAATGCAGACTACATGCCATCATTCCTTTTTTGTTTTATAATGCTCACACGGGATGTTCCCTGTCACTTGTTCTATGATTGCTCATTTAAATATGTGTTGAAACACTTTCGTAAATTGGACATTCATTAAAATACATGTCTGTTTCCATTCAGCTAAAAAGTCATACATACTTCAGTTACACCCGGGTTAATGCCAAATATTTGTTTGTTTGTTGGTAATAATAAGACCTTTTTGTATATATCTAATTAATCAAGTTAATCAATCTATCTATCAATCAATCGCACCATCCATGGACCTTAAAATTCTCTTCAATTTGTGATAGAACTTATAATGCATAATGCTAAAAAAACTTTTGAAAATGGCAAGTTTTCAAGTGCTTCAATTGCCTAAAAGTGAATCGGGAATCATTCATACTATATAACTGAACTATCCTTTATTGCGTTTCGGTGTAGTTTTCTTGCATGACCGTAACGCAAAGCGTTATTTAATTTTCAGCTATCGTACAGTCATTGTGTGTACAGTGAATACTCTATAAAATGTGCTAAAGTCTTTTTAAGAACAAATAAACATTTTCCGAAGCTATATGCCTTTCTTTAAAAAAAAGGAACGTACTGGTAGTGTTAAAAAACGAAAAAGATACAATATTCACCGAAAAAAAGAAATAGAATTTTTAGTGGTTCTGGTGCATGAATGGTTCTTTGCTCATTTTAGTACTGTCCATTAACAGTTTTTCGTTTTGGGGATTCATGGATTTTTATTTCAATCATTTAAAATTGTCATACTCAATTTGTACCACTCTCAGTGCAATTTAACAAATTAAAATAACAAAATGTATTACCAAATCTTTTTGATTGCATTCGTGCAATAGATAAACCATATTCCTTTTAAAAGAGACAGGTTCTATCAATCGTGTGCCAATCCTTCCATCATAGTTAAATTGACATCAACTGCCTTTTCAGTTATTCTCTCCAGCGCCTTTTGTAACCATATTTTACTTGCCTTGTACGTTTTCCTGATATTTATTAACGGTAAAAAAGGTATGAGGTTGTCAATTTCATTCAATTCTTCCATTTCATTGGATTCTTTTTCAATATGCTTCATACTTTCTTCTATTTCCGACAAACGTTCCGTAATGTTTGAAACCTCGGCATCTCTTCGAAGGGATATTTCATCCAGATTGAACTGTTGTTTGTAGAATTCCATTTCTTCCTTCAGAATCGTTACATCTGTATCTTTAATTCGAAGTGCAAATGCTGCACTTAAAGCAATTTTTGGAATTCTTTTTTCCAAAACATTTTTCATTTCATTGATTGTCGATATGGTCATAACTGTCAAACAAGATGTGATCGCCAAATGCTTTCCGTCACTTATATTTAAAGCATCGTGAATGAGATGCGTCTCAAATCTTTCAAAATCGTATGAACCTTTTTCATAACTGTCAATTACAAATATGTTATCTTCACATTCAAATTCTTCAAGATTCTTTTTGCAATCCTCATAAACTTTTTGTTTTAATATGCTCTCTAAATCTTTCTTTGGTTTTCCTTTGTTTTTCTTCTTTTTTATCTCATTTTCTACATCATCTTCAAACTTTGATCGAACAAAATAAAACTTCTTTCTTTTCTTTTTTATTTCTCTAGCAAGCCATATATCATTTTCGGAAAACCTCTTAGTACAAAATGTACTAACACGCTTGTCACCTCCTATCCATACACAATTTATCTGGAATGAATTTGCATAATAGATCAATTTCTTGACCTTATACTCAAACCATATTAAGGCATGCAGCTATAATGCTTTTATGAAGATTGTGTAATACATGCGTAACTAGACGCTAATAAGAAAAATATTATTATTAAAACTTTGTGATGCAATTGTCAAGCTCATTTCAACTTTTTGAAATTACATGTATCATTTTCTTGTTGAACTTCCATAAGTTAAAGGTCGATTGCCAAAACAGGGTTACGTATTTTATCATCTAAAGAGGGGACGAATGAATGACAGAAACTGTTTTTAACGTGCATCTGCTTTACTATTTTTTTTCTTATTAATTAGACGTTCACATTTTTTAGGCGCGCGTTGAGCCTATCAAGATAAACGCGACGATTATAATAAATGCTGAAATAAACGCTTCCGAAGACAGTGCTATGGGAAATTCAATGTCAGAAATTATTTAAGGTGAATGAATTCTTATTTGACGGAAAAGTAAGGCAAAAAGTAAAAAACATTCGTTCGGCTACATTAGGTTTCCTTTACCTCTTCCTGATGCGCGTTTAAATTGAAAATAATGCAACGCTTAGTTGATGATGTGGTGAATACAGGTGTGTTTAAATTTACCACTATTCGTAAAAGGATAAGCATACACGATAGTTGGTGTATTTAACAGCTTAAATGTTTGAAACAAATTCATTTTATTTTAAAGAAACTAGATAAAAAGAAAGAAGTTATGTCAGGGAAAACGGGGAGTTTTGCGTCGCTCAGTTAATCGAGTGTTTCTTTTCTGTTTTGGATTGGCCGGCGGTATACTAATTGGGATTTACTTATATCATGGAGGGCCCGATAGTGAAGTTTCTTGCAAAGTATATATTGAATTTATATAAATTAAAAATCATATCCTTTCTTTTGTTATTTTACGTGTATTTTTTCTCAATTTTATAATTATAATTTTACATAAACATTTAAAATGAATGATTTTTATTTCAAATCAGATTCAACATACTATTTTAATGACTTAATTTAAATATATATATATATATATTTAAAATATATTTGTGTTTGAAAGATTGCTTTCAAGAATAATGTTTAATACGTAGAGAATAATTCCAGAACCTCCCAGATTGGCTAGAGAACGGAGACAAAACTACAAAAACTTTACAAACGACCGTACCTTACGGACCAACCACTCCAAAGACTGACTGCATCAACTGTAATACAGAGTAAGATTCAGAAATACATTTGTTATATCCAAACAAAAATGTATATACATTTTTGGACCCGGGGTGATTATTTTAAATCGCAACAGTTGAAGAGACAATTTATCTGAAATCATTGTCTGTTATAATGTTGATTGTACAACTGTTGATGGTTTAAAATGCTAAGGATAAAATATTGATATGCCTATTTATATCAAACCGCCCCAATCTTATCATGAAGTCACGTAAATTATTTATCGTTCATACGAAGGAAATTTTTACACTGAAAGGTGTCATTGTATTATTTAAACTTAATTTGACTTTCACCTGTTTACTCACAATATACCCTTGGATGGGCATAATGAATAAATATGTTTAAACAGTAACACTTTTATAATAACTAGCGATAAATGTTCATCTATTTCGGATATACAATTGTAGTCTATTTGTTTATAATTTTAGTGAGATATGTTGAAATTATTTTTTTCTTAATATACCTTGTTTACATACACATTTTGAAAACTGTTTACACTGAGTGGTATATAAGTAATTTTAATATCCTTACTGCGCAATATATTTGCAAACCTTTAGTACAGAACGGAATGAAATATTTGTTTTTAAGTACGAAATACCAATCCCAAAATAGCGTGTAAAAATAAATTTATTCACGATATGAACAAATTGTAATATAACGAACAGCTCATTTTACATAACCCGGAAGTTTTGTTGACTTCATGGAAAATGTGTTTTTTTTAATTTATATTCGTTTCAAAAGTATACTTTAATGATAAAATAACAACAACAAAAACATTTAACGCTCACTTTCTTCAGGAAATGTTTTATCATCAGATATCATTTTAACTTTGCTCTAGCCACGTGTATGATAGCGTATTTATTTGATTTACCTTTAAAACTAATTACATAATGTAAAAAGCGAAATCGTACATCTGAAAACATTGATTCAAAAGTATTCAATCTTTTCAGTCTGCGAATTAAACGATATTGTCTGTGATCCTGACATTTTGATTCATAGCATCAATGATTCTTCGGTAAAATTCGTGATTCGCCGATAAAATTCGTGATTCCCCGGTAGAATTTGTGTATTTCCATTGATATTGATTCATTAATCGCTTCACGCCTATGCAAACCTTTTTATTCTTAAACTATCTGGAGGCCTGCTGCTTTAATTTATTGATATATCTTTAATTCGACGAATTATAAGTTGAATATTACCGTATAGTCGTGCGAATGCGACTTTCTATTTAAAGATCATGCAACACATTTTTTTTTCAGGGTTTATTTCAACTATGATGTTCAATTTAAAATTTGTCAATATTGTAAGTTCCAATAAGAATTATTTATAAAGATATTACCGAATTTAACATTTCATGTAAATAAAGGGAGGTAATTAGAAATTTATTATCTATAAATTCTAAGTCAAATTTTCCAATAAGAAATGAATGCATGTAATGTATTGATAAAATAAAATGTGCACAAATATATGCAGTACACATTTTACATATTCTTCGATGTTTGAAAATTGTTTTATTTGCATAATTATATACATATATTTTTTGCAAGTGTGGTATACACACAGTAACAATATCAATTACAAACCAAACATGATCTTTAAGAGATGCATTATGTCAGGCACGACCAACCGATAACATAGGGCTTCGTAACCAATCGTTTAAGATTGCTGACCTGACTTAGGACCATTGTCCCCTCTCTTCATTGGGTTCGAATGCCACCAGTTACCTCGTATTTTGTCATGTATGGTCGGTTGTTCTACTCGAGTGACTACAGGCAAATGGATACATAAGTTTAACCAATAAGACGTTGCCGTATGACCGGTGTTGATGGGACTCGAAACTCATCAAAACGCCTTCAAATTGTTTTATTTATAAAACTGACTCGCAAAGTGTGACCTTCCTCAAGCCAACTTTACTATTACAAAAAAATTAGAGCATGTGCAGTCATAATGTATGACAGTACCTGATTCTGCTAGCTGCTCATCATTCCGGTTGCGAAACTGCAATCCCTTCGAATAAAACGGTTTCAAATAATATGCCTGATATTTCTGTAACAAACTTTCATCTTTTCCAAGCTCCCCTCTTTTCAGAGATTAAATATCATATCATTAAATATCATCTTTAATATGACAATGAAGGAAATAAAGTTTTTCCAAAGTTTTGATTTTTGTTTTTATATGCCAAATGTACATATATGTAGCAATTGTTCCACACAATGTGCCCAGAAACTGTAGTAAATGTACATGGAATCAAAATGGCCGACCTTCGACGCTTAAATTTGTTTTGTCAAACTTATACGCTTTCGAATATTTCAAGCAGTCATTTGACGGCAGTTACAATTCTGTTAGTGTTATTTACTAATTCTTTGTTTTATTGAAACTGTGAAACTGAAACATCCGTTTTACATGAGAGCAACGAATACTATCAATAATTATTGGAAATAAAAATATGATTGTCGATTTAAGCACATATTCAAAATGGATAGTGCATTTAATTTTATTTTACATTTGATACAGTGAATAAAATGCATTTTTATTCATATTTATAGAAAGCACTTCACATATACTATTAATAATCAGCTACGAGAACCATTTTTCAACAACAGCGTTACCATGGAAATCGTAGATGAAGACAGTGCCCTGATAGATTACATGGAAAGGGCAGTTGATCAAAATAAAACACTTTTTACAAAGTATGTCACAGTTATATATCTCTATAGTGTCAATTCATTTGACAATATTTGCATTGTCTAATCTCGATACATCTTTTATTATTAGTAGTACAAATGTTTTTAGCTCATATGGGGAGTATTTCAAAATCACGCAATCCGACAAAGAAAAAATATATAAAGTGGTCCACTTCTACATGTAGAACCATTGAAATATTTATGCAATAATTTGGTGTGATTTATATAACAGAATATAACTATGCATTTTGCTTATTTGTATTTATTCTATTATTTGGACCCCATTCCGTTTACGTTATGAGCAATCAAAGATTACGTCATAGAGTATTCAATGTAATAAATTAATATGAAAGATAAAAAAGCAGGCTTGTTTAAAAAACAACTTTTTATGTTCTGAAAGCTATGTTCTAAAGCAATGCAGTCTTTTTCTAATGATATGACTTCATCAAAATTTGATAGTCAATCAAATAATTCAAACAGTATAATTTTTATGTCGGAATAATTGATCCTTCAGATTCACGGCAACATACTTTTCTGGGTTGGGATATTTCATCGAATCTATCAATAACGTTAGTGGAACCTTTGCAGTTGATCAATCATACTGGGAAATACGGACACAGACAGGACCAACAACAGTGGGTAAGATAATATATTTTGTAAGCTTTTTGTCGCTACATCTCTATATGTACAAAATAAAAGAAGTGATTTGATACGATAATTCAAGTTACTGCCAAAATCCAAATTAAAAGTTTGTCTTTTCCCAAAAAAGAAACCCGTAACAAAAAATTTCCCTTTAAAAAGTTAAATTTGATTTTTTTTTTCAAATACACAAAACCTAAAAAAATATTGTTTTTTTAGGCAAAAATTTAAAAGGGCCAAACATGGGGGAAAAAAATTCTTTGGATCAATTTTTCATATATTAATTTTAAAGACTTCCCCTTAAAATAACATATTTTTTAAATGTTCTTTTAAGTGCCCTTTAAAATTTAAAAATGATTTGTTTCTTTCTTTTCCCTTTCCCAAATTTTTTAAAAATTTAAAACAATTCAAAAAACTGCCCTGGGCCCCTTTGGGCCGCTGATTTTTTTTGTTTGGGTCGTGCTGGGGGGGTTGCTTTTCCCTTTGTTGACCCCAGTTTTACCATTTTTCATACTTTTCCCCGTTTTCCCAATTTCAGGTTTAAAGTTTTTTATACCAAAAAAGGGGAGTGGGGGCCAAATTAAACCCTTTATATTCCCTCTCCAGAAAAGAACAAAAAACTTTATAATGATTGTTTTTTGTCGATTTAATTGTATTGTATTGTGTTTTATTTTAAATTGTATTGTGTGACTGTACTTCATTGTACTGAACAGATAACAGATCCACCATCGAGTTAGACATGAAGGACACCCTTTTAGATATTGTCTGTTTTTTTATCTAAACAAACCCACATATTGTGATGAGACAATTTATGTATCCTCTATAACAAAAGATATGTAACCATACTTTTAACTCGTACTTATAACGCGTGTAGACAAATTTATTCATAATTATCTAAATAGTTTGGACATCGTGTGCATCATTGGTACTGTTAAACATCATAAAATTTCTAAACATTGAATAGTACAGAACTGAACTCTATTGGACGAGTGCACAGCTGTCATAACTATTATATCCGACGAGGCGCTTAGCCGAGTTCAATATAGAAATTGTAGATGTGTACAAACTGCAATTGAAATTAGATTACATTATAGATTTGATATGGAATTATTAGACACTGAAAACAGTTTGTGTATGTTTTTAAATGTTTTGATTTATACAAAGGCGGTATACCAATAAATATATAGTAATAATACAATAGTTATTTACAAAATATATCAATTATCAATGTAATCATGATGTACATGTAACAAGTCTATTACAAAGTTATTCATTATCATAACATATCTAATATATAATATACACGATACAGTCAGAGGATATGGTTATCGTGAATACAGTATACTGTCTTCTTTATTAAAACTTTTGAAAACAGATATCGATTACTTTTAATTATCAACACATTTTCAGATTCAAGTAATTCTCTAACTTATTGCATTAGGTATCCTCCAAAATAGTTTTTCATATGCGTTTGTCCAAAATATAAGTACAGAAGACATTCGAATAAAAAAGGAAATTCATCGTCAAGAGTGTTACATAGTGTACATTTTCTTTGATCGAATAAGGCTTATGACATCTATCTGCTTTTTACTTCAAGATAGTTGGCTGACATTAACAGTTTTGTTAATGCGTTTTCAAACTCCTTTATTTTAGCAATGTCTTAATATGACTGATATCTAAAACACGAAAATGCTTGTAGTCTTTATGTCCTGTTATAATTTTTTTTCTGATTGAGTGCTCATTTTTATTCAGACTTTAAGAGACTTTTCTTTAGGTATCTATACGTTATTGTGTTATATTTTTTGTATATTCGCATTGTGATATTTTAATCCAAAATCTTATCATACACGAATTATACATATTAGCCTATTTTCAATTCATCTTAACTAAATTCCCCGTAGGCAAAACGAGGGTTTGAGGTACTCATAAAAGGTGTTCACAATATTGTAAAGTTTTCTTTTTATACTATTTCTATATGTTGTTCATGTTGTTTTCTAAACTTTTGATAGGCAAGAACAATTATATTTAGGTGATCCTAAATCGATTGCAACACGTGAAATTGCATTTTCGGTACAAAATGTTCCAGTAAACCTCATAAGTATGTATATTTATTTTTGTACAAATGTATTTCTACATAATAAACGGTTAAATACTTGAGCATAGAATATTTTATGGTGTTTTGTTCCTTAGGCGTTTTGTTCTTGAGGGCAAATGTCTCAATTCAAATATCATAAAACTTATTAAATCCTTTCTAGACAAAGCTAACTGCCATGTTTTGCAAAAAGTATTGCTTTTATTGTACAATTTCACATATTTAGTATCTACATTCAAGTCATAAGTGTAAATCTGTTATACTTGTTCAAAGACAGAATAACATGTATATTGTACGTAAATAGCTTCTTCACAAATTATCAGTTGAAATGACCCGTGTATCTCTTCTGCGATTAAGCAGCTCATTTATATAGTTTTATCAAATATTTAGGTAACTCATTTATCTACTGGGCAAAAAACAGAATCATCTCAAAACGTTTCAAAAATGGTAATATGTTGAGAATGGATGAATAATCTACCGTACCTAGAGCATGTTGCTAGGAATTATTTTACAACACCTTAGAAGAAAGGAAAGACTAAAATATCAACTGTTAATGAAATTGAATTGTCAGCGAGTTAACTCTACCACGCATAGTGACATTTTTTCCATGAATGGCATAAGAGTAGTCTCCCTTACACAAAGTATAGAGTAAATTCACCATAAGATCAGCTCATTCGATATAGTGATAGGCAATACTATTTTATGCAACAGTGCTTGAAAGAATAAGTTGTTTTTTACAATTTTCAATTTGTCAATGTGAAAACGTTCTTTTACAGTATGACTTCTATTCTCCTTTTACATAGTATATGTATACAGATTTATAGACATTTTTGAAATAAAAATTGCTATCTTTTGTCTTGCTAGTATAAATACAAATGTTAAAAATATAAAGACACTAAGCTTTAGAGAGGAAGAAAGATAAAAGGTTTTACAACGTTTCCTTCTCACTGACACTTATTAGTGAAAGTATAAAAAGAACAAACGAATCAGCAAGTTTGCGAATAAGGCGACGAAGGACCAGATAACATAAAAGTGTTGGGTTATAATTAAAAAACAACAACAACAACAACAACAAAAAAAAAACAACATTTTTCTTGGTTCTGATTTATCTGCAGTACTAGTCATGCTATAAAAACTATTATTTTGTCCATGACTTTTCACATTTTTCGTACTTGTATGACAAAACATTGTCATTATTAAATAAGCAATGGTTTGCGCCTCAAAATTTTCTTATGCATGTCTTTTGTTTTTTTTACTATAATATAGTAAGTTATTCGTGCATAATATTATCCCTGTTTTAGACATTGTTTAAATAATGTATCTGAAATATTTGAATCATTGAAAATCATACCACATATATTTGCTAATTGAAAATGAAGTTGCAGCCAGAATTGTTTAATCAATTGAAAGTTTTTGGCTAACTTTGACTCTGACTTTGGCAAAACGGACAATCTTCATATAATTTAGTAAGCTTAATTTTTTCAGCAAGTGATTTGGTCCCAGTATTTTATGGTTAATCCTTAATTGTTATATATATATTCTTTGGATCTCAACTCGTATCATATATTGAATTCCTTAAACAAATTCGCTTTTGTAATATCTCATAATTCATCTCGCCATTTTAGTAAAGAAATTTTAGTAAAGAATTAGAAAAATGCCCTACATACTGCATTACTTTATAGACTGATCTTCACCCTTTTGTATCCTTTATTATAAGTCCGAACCGTTGCGGAATATGTGTATTGTTACTAAGTTTCTTTGGCAATTTTCGAATATAATTTACTTGAAGAAATTCATTTACACTTTAATTTTAACATACCTCTTTACTCTAAAATGTTGCTTTTTAAAAATCTGTCTTGGGTGACGGGTTTTCTTACAATTTGCGTTATTATAAGTTCGTTTAACAGAGTACTGACAGGATATACGGGCATATAAAGCCTTTCTGACATAAATATAACTCTCGTCCAACGCCTCGAATAATAGTGATCTCATCCAAGCCATAATATTCCGTGAATCCCGCCAGCATCTTGTATAACTTAAAGCTTTTTGCTTTCAACGCCTGGCCCGCCAAAGCCCGGAAAATTATATTTTATATTAAAAGATAAGGTAACGTTTTTAGAAAAAGTGTCATAAGCAGAGGAAATGTAAATGTGAACTTTTCATATAACGGTCATTTTTTTCAATTATTCTTTAATTTTTATATTGCGGTGGATAAATATCTCTCGCAACGACTTTACAGCTTAACTGGAGGAGAAAGACCTCAGATGTTCCTGCGGTCAAATTTGTTTAAGCGCTTACGGACACCTGAGTAAAACAACCGACGTTAATCAATTAAAATCTAGATAGCTTGTTTACATGAACTACATGAAAAGGGCAAGTTGTTTGAAGTAATCGAACTTTTCCCCCAGCCATGGATTTTTTTTTTT